>NC_091327.1:34851995-34856995 GCF_038502225.1 Cherax quadricarinatus | reverse complement strand
TCATTGCTCTGTTGCTCTCATCGTATTCTTCTCTTGGCCTCCTGCAGTTCTGTGGTGGGTTGTACATTACTGCAATTATCACCTTATGTCCCTCAGACTGGATTGTTCCTACTAAGTAGTACCTTTCGCCCGTGCCATCCATTCCTTCCATTTTCTCAAAACCCCACTGGTTTTTAATGAGCAGTGCAACTCCTCCTCCCCCTCTCCTCCCTCTGTCTTTCCTGAGGATTTGATATCCTGATGGAAAGATTGAATCTGCTATTATTCTGGTGAGTTTTGTTTCTGTGAGTGTTATTATGTCTGTGGATGTCTCTTTGATTCTTTCGTGCCACTCCTCATACTTGTTTGTTATTCCATCTGCATTTGTATACCACACCTTCAACTTCTTTTCTAAGACTGTGGTCTGGGAAGTATATTGGGGTTGGGGAAGTGGGAGACCTGGTAAGGAACTATGGGTTGTTGCTGTGGGGGTGGAGTTTTTAATGTAGTGGGTGGGGGCATTGGATGTGGCATGGGTGTTTTGATTTAGAGTGTTTGGTTGCACTGGGGTAGACCTGGTTGGGAGGCTTCTATAGGAAGTTGTGAGGGAGGCTGTATTTGATCTTCTTCCTGGGTCTGGGATCTCGTGTCTGTCTTCTCCATCCCCTCTCTTTCCTCCTTTCGCCGTTGTACCATCTCTCTCAGTTTCTGCCTTTCTTCTTGTGTTCTGTTGTGGTCGAGATACACCTTCCTGTATGCCGGCATGTCCCTTAATCGTGCTTTCTCCTGCAGGATCCTGGTCCGAGTCGCTTCTGCCTTGAAGGTCACTTTCACTGGCCGGGTTCTTTTTTTTTACAAACCCCCCCGTATTCTCTGAAAATTTTCCAGCTGGGTCATGTCGTCTTCTCCTATTGCTTTCATGATGCTTTCAATTGCTTTTTTTCCCTTATTTTCTTGCTTCATATATTTCCCCTTCAACTTCCTGGAGCCCATACACAAAGACTGACCTCACCCTTTCATTCTCCCACTGCATATCCCTGTGTATCCCCTCATTTAATTTGGTCTCCTCCACTGCAGCTTTCCTTTCTTCAGTTTCACTGGCTAATGTACTTGGGCTCAGTAGCCTGTCATTTTCCCTTCTCGGCTTTCCTTGGGCTCTGTTGTTGTCTGTTAGGGCCTCCACATAAAGCTTAGCTTTTTCATTTACTACAGTCTCCTCTGATAGAGCTTCTCCATGCAGTTGTGCCCCTTCTTTCCCTACAGTCCCCTTATTTGTGGCTGAGGTAGCAGTCTCTGTTGTCAATCCGAAAATGTTCTTTAGTTCTTTAGGCTGTTTCAGATTTTTCAGTTCCTCTTCTAAACTCTGTATCCTAGCCTCTGCTGCTTTGACATGCACCTCCCACTTCCTGCTTTCCATATCTATCCTCTCTTCCATTCTCTTGCTAAGTTCTTCTAGTTTCTTTTCCCATTCATGATCCCTTTTTATGAGCTCTGCTGCCCAATCTTCCTTTGCAGCTTCCTCCTCCTGTCCCTTGGTTTTTCTTGTTGCTCTCTGGCAACCCATTTTTTGTTTTATCCTGATTGTCTCAGAGTGAGAAACCTATTAGTTCTGTATGTTAGGTTAGTAGTGTGTATGTCAGAGTGTGGGGGGGAGGTAGTGGAGGAACTGTGGCTATGTGGGAGAGGAGTGGGGAGGGGGAGGGTGATCGGGGGAGGGGAGGGTGAACGAGGGAGGAGAGGGATCAGGGGAAGTAGTGAGATGTCGGTGGTGAGGGGGGGAGTGTATATGTGAGTCTGGATATGTGTGTGTGTGTGTGTGTGTGTGTGTGTGTGTGTGTGTGTGTGTGTGTGTGTGTGTGTATGTGTGTGTGTGTGTGTGTGTGTGTGTAATTTTGTGTGGAATTATGTGTGGGTTTATTATGTACTGAGTCTCAGTGGTCCTTTGCTGCCCACAACTTCCTGTGACCTGACCCCCAACCTCCTGGGGCTTGACCGGCACATACTTACAGTGTGTGTGTGTGTGTGTGTGTGTGTGTGTGTGTGTGTGTATGTGTGTGTGTATGTGTGTGTGTGTGTGTATGTATGTGTGTGTGTGTGTGTGTGTACTCACCTATTTGTACTCACCTAGTTGAGGTTGCAGTGTGTGTGTGTGTGTGTGTGTGTGTGTGTGTGTGTGTGTGTGTGTGTGTGTGTTTGTGTATGTGTGTGTGTATATATATATGTGTGTGTGTGTGTGTGTGTGTGTGTGTGTGTGTGTGTGTGTAATTATGTGTCGAATTATGTGTGGGTTTATTATGTGTCTGTAAAGTAGGTGGCTTGTGCTTGGAGTGTAATGTGGATTCTCAGTTGTCGCTTTGTCCACAACCTCTTGTGACCTGACTCCCACCCTCCTGAGACTTACGCTCACCTACTTACAATGTTGTCTATGCTTGACCTGCTTATAGTAAGTTAATCGCCTTGTTCAATGGCTTACCAATTGCTATTCTTTATTGAATACTTGAGTGCCTATTCTTTATTGTGCTATGAGAGTTAGACCATTCACATTCAGCTTGGCGGTTAATTGGAACCTGGAACCCCACACCCAAACAACCACTCATAGGTGATACAGTACTTGTGGTGCAGCTGTAGCAGCCTGTAGATTGTCCACTCGATGTGACGTCCTGGCGTAGATCCAGCTCGATGTACGTCCTGGCGTAGATACACCTCAATTTCTTCTCGTTAATAATGTACCCTATTCACTGTATTTCTCTCACTGGTCACACGATTGTTTCACTTTATTATCTTTCTTGGGTGACACTTGACAACGTCGCCTTACCACCCACACTAGCCTGCCCACTCTGCGCCACAACGTTTTTATTTTCTAGATCACTTACAAAATTGTGGCTCTCCCGACACTTATGTGGCTCAGGCAGATTAAAAATCACTTCTAGGATTGTTCACTACCCTGACACACTTAGCAACCCTTGCAGAACACTTGGGTAGCCCTCAAAAACACTTATATTCCCGGAGCAAGGAAGGTGTGACTCACGCACTCGGTGTCCCTACTGTGTGTGTGTGTGTGTGTGTGTACTCACCTATTTGTGGTTGCAGGAGTCGAGGCCTAGCTCCTGGCCCCGCCTCTTCACCGGTTGCTACTAGGCCCTCTCTCTCCCCGCTCCATGAGCTTTATCAAACCTCGTCTTAAAACTGTGTATGGTTCCTGCCTCCACTACGTCATTTTCTAGGCTATTCCACTGCCTTACAACTCTATGACTGAAGAAATACTTCCTACTATCTCTCTGACTCATTTGTGTCTTCAACTTCCAATTGTGGCCTCTTGTTTCTGTATCCCCTCCCTGGAACATCCTGTCCTTGTCCACCTTGTCTATTCCACGCAGTATTTTATATGTCGTTATCATGTCTCCCCTGACCCTCCTGTCCTCCAGTGTCGTCAGGCCGATTTCCCTTAATCTTTCTTCATAGGACATTCCCCTTAGCTCTGGAACTAACCTTGTTGCAAACCTTTGTACTTTCTCTAGTTTCTTGACGTGCTTTATCAAGTGCGGGTTCCAAACAGGTGCTGCATACTCCAGTATGGGCCTGACATACACGGTGTACAGTGTCTTGAATGATTCCTTACTAAGGTATCGGAATGCTGTTCTCAGGTTTGCCAGGCGCCCATATGCTGCAGCAGTTATCTGATTGATGTGTGCTTCCGGAGACATGCTCGGTGTTATACTCACCCCAAGATCTTTCTCCTTGAGTGAGGTTTGCAGTCTTTGGCCACCTAGCCTATAATCTGTCTGTGGTCTTCTGTGCCCTTCCCCTATCTTCATGACTTTGCATTTGGCAGGATTAAATTCGAGAAGCCATTTGCTGGACCAGGTGTCCAGTCTGTCCAGGTCTCTTTGAAGTCCTGCCTGGTCCTCATCAGATTTAATTCTCCTCATTAACTTCACATCATCTGCAAACAGGGACACTTCTGAGTCTAACCCTTCCGTCATGTCGTTCACATATACCAAAAATAGCACTGGTCCTAGGACCGACCCCTGTGGGACCCCGCTCGTCACAGGTGCCCACTGTGATACATCATTACGTACCATGACTCGTTGTTGCCTCCCTGTCAGGTATTCTCTGATCCATTGCAGTGCCCTTCCTGTTATATGCGCCTGATGCTCTAGCTTCTGCACTAATCTCTTGTGAGGAACTGTGTCAAAGGCCTTCTTGCAGTCCAAGAAGATGCAATCAACCCACCCCTCTCTCTCTTGTCTTACTTCTGTTATTTTATCATAAAACTCCAGAAGGTTTGTGACACAGGATTTGCCTTCCGTGAATCCGTGCTGGTTGGCATTTATACTCCTGTTCCGTTCCAGATGCTCCACCACTCTCCTCCTGATAATCTTCTCCATAATTTTGCATACTATACACGTCAATGACACAGGTCTATAGTTTAGTGCCTCTTTTCTGTCTCCTTTTTTGAAAATGGGAACTACATTTGCCGTCTTCCATACCTCAGGTAGTTGCCCAGTTTCCAGGGATGTGTTGAAGATTGTGGTAAGTGGTACGCACAACATATCTGCTCCCTCGATGTCCCTTAGCAGTTTCTTCACCTCCTCCTCATCTGTATGTATGTCGTCCAACACTTGTTGGTGTATTCCTTGTTGGTGTCCCCATCTGGTCTGTCCCCCCAGAGTCCTTCCTGTCTCTACTGTAAATACTTCCTTAAATCTCGTGTTGAGCTCCTCACATACCTCTTGATCGTTTCTTGTGAGTTCTCCACCTTCTTTCCTCAGCCTTATCACCTGGTTCTTGACTGTTGTCTTCCTCCTAATGTGGCTATACAGCAGTTTCGGGTCAGATTTGACTTTCGATGCTATGTCGTTTTCATACTGTCGCTGGGCCTCCCTCCTTATCTGCGCATACTCGTTTCTGGCTCTTCTACTAATCTCCTTGTTTTCCTGGGTCCTATGCCTCCTGTACCTTTTCCATTCTCTGTTGCACTTAGTTTTTGCCTCCCTACACCTTCGGGTAAACCAAGGACT